>NC_052624.1:189074187-189086687 GCF_016161935.1 Mauremys reevesii | reverse complement strand
TTATTTAGATATGATTTGGAAAAGTAGAATCATTAAAACAGGCTAACAGTTGTGCAATTAATAAAATTACATACATAAGGTTAGGAAGGTCTCAGTATGACAGTTTTCAAGTTTAATTTAGTAAATGCAACTGCAAACTTGAAAAAACAAAACTACTGTATGAATTTATGAGGCTTCCTCATGCAAAAGCTAGTTTATCTTGTATGCGTGGAGAGGTAATTAGCCATTCCTAGTGTCTTACAAGCTTTGGTGTATATATATGCTTTAAACTTAGTAGCTTCCTACTCTACAGCTCAGTTTTTCAGTCCTTATTCAGTCAAAAATCCCAGAAAGGTCAATGAGAGTTTTGCCTGAGTAAAAGATTATAGGATTTGCCTCCATAGCTTGTAATTTTTTTTAATGTGTAATGTGCCTTTTCTTTTTCTTGTGACCATAACTTTTTATATCATCCCAAGTACAAGAAAAAAACTGATTGGACCTCCAGGAAGTGCTCTGATGTTAATCAGGCTAGTGTGCAAGACAGAAAAGCTGATAGTCAGAAATTGCTCTTTAAACTAAGACAGACTGTCAGTCTTTAGGAATGGTGGGGAATGGCCTATTTATGTAATCAGATACTAAAGCTGGGAAGAAGCTGTCAGGCACATTCTTGTTGTGTAAGCAGCAGGCAAACTGTGCTTTATCTGACAGACAGTGTGTAAATCTGTCCATGCAAAAATCCAAATGTTTAGTTTGCTTCTAGTCACTGTAATAATCTGCTTATTTTCTTGTGCTAGAGCGATGACATCACTTAGCAGAATGCACCACAGACAGGAGTCCCAGATAAGGCTCTGTAACTGTCAGTCATTCACTCCTTGATTGGCAAGGAGATAAATAGGAATTTACTGCAGGTTTGCTTCCAGCTAAAAGAGCAGACAGCACCTTAGGATAACTATATGAAGAGGATGAAGTGTATTTAGCATGCTCAACCTATAGCTTGGGAAAATGGATAGAATAACTTCTTTCAAATTTCAGTATTTTTGTATATTAATAACGGCTACTGAATAGAACACTTTAAAGGCAAATTGCATGGATTGGTTGACAAAATCAGTAAAGTAATACAAAAACAACCATATGTAATTACATGATTTTTAAAACAATTTGTGAAAATACCAGTAATTGTTTCAGTATCATCATAATTGAGAATGGGGTTAGTGTCTTTCTTAAGTTAAAATCAAGGTAATATCATAGCATTTTCTGATATTTTGTCAAACTGAACCTTGTCCTGGAAAATAGCCTATTCTAGAGGTGGAAAATGATTGACTATATAGTAGTTAAACCATGGTAATTGATTAAAAAATTATTACAGACTATGTACATTGCTGATTTATTTACTTTGTGGTCAATAACTAGACAGACCATGGTCTAACCCTGAACAAATGAAAAATCTTTGCTATGGAGATGCAGTAACATGGATACATTATTTTTGTAAATGTTTTATATACAAAAAAAATAGTTACTTTAAAAAGAAAACTGCAATATAATAGGAAATCTATTCTAATCTTCTAATTGCATCTAATCTTCTAGATCTTCTAAGTGCCTCTAATTCCAAAGGAGAGTAAAAAATATATTTTAATACTGAATATGTCCAAAATATAATTTAATAAGAATAATAATCTGCCAGACTGAAAATCCATCTCTTTGACAATCTGATGATATGGGATGGAACACTGAAAATGCAAATAGTTCTTTAAAGAAAGACATAGACATCTAGAGTTGTTGTAATTAAGTAGCATGAGTTTTAAAAAAAATTTGTAAAGGTCAATGCTTCAAATTAATTGTTTTTTTAAATACTAATGAAATTTACCTTACAAAAGCATTGAAAGTCTGCCTATCCTGAGTGTAAGGCTTTTAAAGGAATATTCTTAGTTAAATTAGCCTCCAGTTCATCAAAAGGTAAAACATCCTAGAAGGTTGACCTAGTAGAGGAACATATCAGGCAGTGGCATACATTTTTGTATATCAAGCCAATTACTCTTGTTCTTATTGGGCCTAAAATGATGGGCACCATAAATGAGCATTAGTTAAAAGCACACTTTTTGTGCAAATGTGTTATGAGCTTTTTAGGTTACGTTTAGACTGAAAATTACATTTTTTTAAATCGTAAGTGTGCCCTCAGAATGACAACCTCAGATGATTGCATCTTAATTTAAAATACATATATACTTCAGTGAGACTTCTCCTGCTCACTAATAAAGAGGAAGAGCACAGTAATGGAGCATTCTCCATGTGCTGAAATAACTAATGGTCTTGTTTAATTTCAAAGGGTTAACCTTTTGAGAAGAAAGCTTCTGCTACTATCATAGTGATGGACTCTATATAAAAATCACAGTGATAGATGCTGTATAAAAATCTTTGAACTTTTGAGTTGCTGTATACAATTTCAATTTTTTTTTAAAATCCAGTTTCTCATCAGTTTAAAATGTACCATTGTTGGCATTTTACTTTTGATGAAATATGTATGATTTATATTATCACAGTATACTCAGATCGCCTTGTATTAATATAGCATTTTAAAAAGAAGCATGATATAGAAAAGTCCATGTTGTAACAAGATTGGCATTGTTGCGTCATTAGCATAATACTTCCATCTCCTTAAATCATAACTTTGTGGCATTTCTATATATTGTAGTAGTACACTTACAGTAGTCATACATCAACATCTTCTCACTATATTGAGACTACATCATCATCACAAGTAGTAATATTAAAGCACCCTGCACCAAGTGATGTAGCATTGAAGGTACATCACAATGAAGTCAAAGTAAAATCTTATTCAAATTAACTTTTAAAGGGGCACTGATGAGTGATCTAAATTTTATAGAAATCATTATGAAACCTATGATCGGTATCACCATTTCCATTCTTCTTTGTTTTTAAATTTTAAGTGCAGACATTTTTAATTTGAATTTAAACATTCCTGTGCAGTGTTTGCAGCCCAGATACTAAAGCACTGGGCTAGTTCATGAAAACAAGAATGTTGAGCTAACTAAAATATCATATAAACAAACGTGAAATTGACTAGTTTATTTTCATCATTCAAAGTAAGTGAAATACAGTAAGTAAACAAATAGTTAAGTGGTGAAAAGTAAATGAAATTTTAAAAGTTCAGTTTTTAATAAACTAAGATGTTATTAATAATACAACCAAGAAAAAATATTTACCTTACCATGTCTCTTTAAACAAAGTTATTTTGCTGTAACTATAGCCACTACATTGGCTGGAGCCAATGACTATGGAACTTAATAGAGTCTCGTTGACTTCAGTTGAAGTTGGATTGGGCCAATAATTAAAATATCACATTATAGTAAAATAATTTGTGTTATAGTAAGATCACACTTAGAAAAAATGCATTTATAAGCATTTGATTCAAATTGAGTTTGTCTTGTAATCTCACCTTAGTAAAATCATACAGGTGCTGCATTGCTGCTGCATCACTGCAATAAAAAAACAACCATGGCACCGAGTCTCAGAGCCCAGATTAATTGATTTGGGCTTAGAGGGCTTGGGCTGCAGAGCTAAAAATTGCAGTGTAGACATTCGGGCTCAGGCTGGAGCCTAGGGTCTGAGACCCACCTCATCACTGGGTTTCAGAGCCCGGGCTCCCGCCCAAGCATGAATATCTGGACTGCAATTTTTAGCCCTGCAGCCTGAGTCAGCTGACCTGGGCCAGTCACGGCTGTGCTGTGGGTTTTTTACTGCAATGTAGATGTAGCCTTATTGTGACACTGCATTGAAGTCGCACACAGTAGCAGTTACTGTTTGGTAATGCCTCACGAGAATTTTCAGCTGTAAAGTTATTCATCTAAATACAATGCAAAATATAAAAAATTTGACTAATTCTAGAAGCCACCTGTAGATGTAAAATCCATGCTCACTGCAACCTTTGAGGAGGTCTTTGTCCAGCTACCTGGAAAAAAAGGGGTGTTTGTCCTTCTAAGGGCTTCTTACAACAAGGTGGGGATTAGGGAGAAAATTTGCAGGGATGGACAGGAAGGGCAGGAAGTATTTGGGGCCAAGTCAGGAAACGTCGGTGCATTTTCCTTCCTGGTAACTAGAAGAGTGAGGGTTTGTACCCCATGCAGCCCTGGGGAGGCCCTCCTTTACTGGGATTGGGCTTGCAGCACTCACCCACTCATGAATTTGGCAAAAGGACCAGGTTCCTTCTTGACCCTCTGTGGGCATTATGCTAGTTGCCTTTTTTCCTTGGGGGTGGGGTGGGGAGGGGGACTAGGAAGGATTTTTTTTCATTCTCTGCTAAGGCAGAGTGGGTTTTTTCATCTTCCCCACAGCAAATCTGGGACCTGGTGGGATGCAGTAGAGTGGGTTAGGTTATAATGACATAACTTAGTATGTAAAACTTGTGACAGATGTCCATTGCAGCTACTCTGTGTGGAAGGGTTATGATTATTGGATAAAATGGATTGGAAAAGGATTTGAGGGAAAGCATCCCTTAAGGGAGCTGAGTAAGGGTGGGGGATTGGGGCTCCTACGTCTTATACAGTGGGGAGCCAGCCCCCTTTTAAGGGAGCTGAGGAGGGTGGGGTGGAGCTCTTATGTCTGGAACAGCGAGGAGCCAACCCCTCTTGTTTTATAGTCCCCTTTCATTTCATGTGATGAGAGGGTGATGCGGTCCCAGCATCAGGGTCGCTAGGACCTGCTTCGGAGTTATATGGAAATGATTAAGGAAAGGATGAATATGTGCACTGTACAATTTGTTGCTGGATGGGTATTCCCAGATATTTTAATTGAATAAAGTTGTGGCCTAATTAAACCACATCCATTGCCTTCTTACCCATTTGCTTGTTTATATTTTATAAAGAAGGCCTGAAAAGTGAATTTTTTGTTTTCGTTTGTGTTTTTCCCAATTTGTGGTTTTATGTCCTTTCTTTCTTCCCTTTCTTAACACATTAATAATTCATGTGTGACTCTTGGATGACTAGAGAGACCTAATAAATTCATGATATCAGCAGTATAAAGAAAGTGACATCTAATTGAGGGAGAGGGAAAGCCTTTTGGTCCTCCCTGGGTAATGACTACCACTTTGACCTCTCTCCCACAAGTGCTAAAATCTGGACTGCCTCTCTCGACCTCTTCCAAGATAAGCCATTTATCCCACTGAGTTGTGAAACCCTTCCAGTCCCAGATGAGTTCTGCAGCTGATGGAAATATGCCTTAATTCCCATACATCTTACTTTGCAAAATTGAGGGCGTGGCCTGATTGTCAATATCATAAAAAGAATGGCACTTCCATCATCTATGACCACATAAAAACAGATGTCTCTCAGTACTTGAAATCTTTATAGGAATTTTCAAAGCCTATTTCAGCTGTAAATATAAACTGAAAACATAAACAACAAAAAATAACCTCTTCTTTCTCCTTGATGTTGGCAAATGTAGTGTGCTTGACACCAAGCTTGTTAAAAATATATGGCATAGTGTAGTTTCTCTGATACCATACCACGTTGCTGTTTTACAAGCCTAGGCTTGTCACAAATTAAAGCTTTGTTGGATGGAATAAAGATGGCAATAAATATATGTCTCTGATGTCATTATGACCTAAATTAAACCAAAAACCCCAGAACACTGTTCTTCATCATATTTAAATAATCTTGCTTTAAAATATATTTTTCTGTAAAGATTTTATTAAAGATGGAATTTACTTGAGGAGGGGCAATTTAATAGCTTAGATTTTATTATATAGGAACTTGCAATAGATATTCCTGACATCTATCATTGTTCATTCTGTACTGTAGATACAGCCAAACAATAGATGACACTAACACCGTGGAAAAGATACAAAAATAATAACTGTCAAGCCTCTGGTGACTAATTTTGTAAAGAAATGCTGTCCATCTCCAGCTGTTAATATAAACAGAACCAACAAAGAGGGGCTTAATTTGTTAAAAATAGTAGATACCTTTTGAACATGGAATAGTCAAAATCCAGCAAGAAAGAGGATTATTTTGTTACCCCTATGTGGTAACATTATTTGTCAGCAATATAATCGATTATATAGACCACAAATTCAAGCTAATGTTAGAGGGAAGACTTTTCATGGGAAACCTTTCTGCTGAAGTTCATACTCAATGAAACCCTTATTTAGTGGCCCGCTTCTGCAAGCAAGAATATTAATAATTTTATTAAGTATCAGAGGGGTAGCTGTGTTAGTCTGGATCTGTAAAAGCAGAAAAGAGTCCTGTGGCACCTTATAGACTAACAGATGTATAGGAGCATGGCTGCATCCGACGAAGTGGGTATTCACCCACGAAAGCTCATGCTCCTATATGTCTGCTACTCTATAAGGTGCCACAGGACTCTTTTCTGCAATAATTGTATTGATGAGATTAGCTCCAAAGAAATCAACTCCTTGAATTTGTCAGAGTCTTACTTGAAAAGGACTGTAGGATTTGGATCTCAATGAATAAATTCCCTTGCTTAACAAGCTCAGCTTTTGTGAATTGATTAAATTGCCTACTGGGAGCCCAAAGAAGTTTGTTTGACTATGAGTCAGATGGATGTCCAAGGTATTTTATATTCCACTGTCATCTAGAAGTGAGGTAATAAACATAGCTGCTGGACTGCTGGATTTCTAAATAAATAAATCCTTTTGATAGCAAAGATCAAGAACAATGTTGGGAGGTAAAATCAGCTCCGACTTTCCCACTGGGGAAGAACCCATAGTATAAAGATGACCATAGCCCCAAGCTAAATTATTTGATCAGTATGATCTCCCCCTTCCTCCCCCCACCCCCCATTCCAGAAAGGATATTGAAGTGAATTCCTGGCTGCCTCCAAAGCTTTTCTGTGGAATGGTAAAAATAAAACCCAACATTATTTCTTGATACATTACTGGTTTAAACTAGTTGGTTTATAACATATAGCAATATTTGCACTGGCAGACAGCCTAGAAGTGTGAATCCCACTTAGTAAATCTTTTGAAGCAACCTTTTTAACATACACCTGTTGCTTCCTAAGATACTTTCAACTTTTCTTCCCTAAGATAGGATGAATTCTGTTAACCAGAGCAACTAGATGCCATGGTTACAGGCATCCAGAACCTTAGAGTTTGAATCTTGATCTTCCAAACCCGATTATGACTTAATTTCTTTCTCAAGATTAGGAGAGCCCCATGGATTTGGTATAAATGTGTGGAGCACAATATTAACCTCCTAAAGAAAAACAACAACAAATTATCATGTCTTAATACAACAAGGGAGGATGAAGTTGTCTGCAGTTGCCAGCTAAGATCATGCTAGATTCTAATGGCAACAATAGATGAGTTCTCTTCGAAGTATAGTATGATTTTGATGGCTTTTATGCAGTTAGGGCTTCCTGAAGTTTAGTGTTTTGTGTTTTGGGAGTCCTATTCAGTCTGATTAAAATAATGAATTTCAAACCCATCAAACACATTATTTGCGAGATTATCATTAACAATCATTCTCTGTAAAATCATACTGAGTAATTTGGGGCCAACTAACAATCTGATTAAAACAACCAAAGAAGTGCAAGTGGGCAGGTGGAAGATTCGAGTCACAAGTTAGGGTTTGCCACCTATGATGGACATCAGTTGATATATGTAATGGAAACTGTGGGAAAGTAACTCTTTATGGTATTATTCCAATAGACTGAATTATCCAAGAGGTTCCCTATTCCAATCCTATGTTCTAGCATTCTCTGAAACATAAGGTAAAGAAAAAGTAGTGTTCAAGTGAAACTGTAAGCTTTATTGGTGTAAAGGGGTTTGAATCATTAATATTGTACACAGATGTTCAATGTTTTTCTACATTATATATTTGTACTAGTAAAAACTCTTAGAACAGTGTTAATGAAACATACCTTCTTGGGCATTAAATATTAGGCTATGACACTATTTTAAGTGATTGTATATTATAAAAAGCTCTGTTGTCAGATTAATGTTATAAAATTGACAGAATATTATAACACCAGAGAAGAAGATAAATTATAAACTTTCCATTTTGCTGTAATGCAATGGTAGGAATGATGGGGTTAGGGTTATTGGTGGCATCATATCTTTCAGTTGGCCCATAAGCCTGTGGCCAATACATAAAATAGTCTGTGCTCCACTTTCATTTATAACCTAGTTGATTATAATTGTTTAATGTTTTAAAAATTAAAAAATGTATGTTTAAAGTGTGATTCTATTCTGAAAAGTGACTGTATAAAAATAGTACCTACTTACTCAGCAGATCCACTCTCTATGTATTTTCAGAGTCATAAATGACAAAAACTAAGCTTTTACTACATTTTACCTCTATTAAAACTGCAGAGCCAAAAAAGCTGTAAGATAGTAAGGGGTATTATCTTCTTGCTAATGTTATGCCTCTGCAAACCTATGGGCCAGAATCTTTGCCCATGTAAATTAGTGTATCTGGGATCTGGCCCTATGAGTTGGGATACATACATTTGAAATGTAAAGTGATATTGAATGGGTGTCACAGAGGGCAGAATCTGATCAGTGGAGCCAGAAAAAACAGTTTGATTTGAAGACCCCAGGTTGAGATTCCTAGACTGGCAGTTAGGAAAACGATCAATTTACTTGGAAACGGAACAAATTTGAGAGACAATAAATGCAGAACTCAACTATGCCATTTTCTGAAATGCACTTTTCAAAGTAGCCCCACTGTTATGTAGTTTGCCTTTCTGTTTCCACCCTCTATGAGTAGATACAATTCACCCTGCCCCTTTCTGTAGGAATGTAGTCCATCACCTGGCATTACTGCTCACTTTCCCAAAGTGTAGTCCTTTTTGAAAACATCAGACTACAATCTTCACATGCAGAAACTAGCAATGTGCCTCAGTTGAGTAATTTATGTGAAAAACTGTGTATTAAACAGTCCCTTGTCAGTCTTTTGTTAGCAACAAAATTGTAATGTGCTGAATTTTTGTTTTAAAATTTATCCAGATATATCGTTAGGTAGCAGAGGGTAACAGCTTCTGAATGATACATTACAACAAATAAGGATAACAATTTGGTTTTAAAAATAACTTTTATTCTCCTGCACTTTGAGAAATGTACTTTCTGTTTTAAATTGAATTTGGAACTCCGGATGATCGGTGCCAGGCTCATAGCCCTATTCTGTTAGTCCACAGAATAGGTACAGTACAGCACAATGTAGTGGCACAGTTAGATATATTGCACAAAGAGAGTACAGTGTGTAGGTATAGTAGCTCATTTGCCTCAGCTACTATAATACATTTAGGGGCAAGGGAGTAGTTCATTTCCCATACCCATCCATGCCTTGGCATGTGTTCCAAGAACCTCTTGGTGCCAGCTGGCGGAGGGCACTGGGGCATGTGGAATTTTATGGGGATCTTCAGGGTTAGATATATGCATAATAGTTCATTAAATGGTAGCATATGAAATCTCTAGTAAGAGCCAATAGCCCACTTGTCATCATAATGCAAAATGCATGGATGGATAGTATTAGGGGAGTTATGTGTCTGTACTGAAAATTATGTTCTTGATGCAGGTTACCAGGAGGTGACATGTCTCAGGTTCCTTTCAAGCAGGAGATAATGGGTGCTTATCTCTCTGTCTGGGCCCCTGTGTATGTCTCACCATGGATGCCTGTTTGCATTCTGAGCCAGATGCTAATCAAGAGATTGTGAAATTTTCATGAATGGAGATTTATGGAAATAAAAAAGGTCCCATTGTGCTGTTTATTTTTGAGTATATCTGAGGGTGCAGAGGTGCATTCTGTATCGTCACTAGGGAGACAGGCTTAATAGCATGTTTGTCTTAAGTACAGAGGATCACAACCAGGCCTGGCTGTAAAGCGCTGAAAGGATTTTGGGTGAGCATTGCGCTATAAGACATGAAAGTGTCTAGTTAAGTAAGTCTGCATTCTCAAATGTGTGCTATGATTTTTATATTAACCATTTGTTTCTAGTATCAGAGGGGTAGCCGTGTTAGTCTGTATCTGTAAAAGCAGTAAAGAGTCCTGTGGCACCTTATAGACTAACAGACGTATTAGAGCATGAGTTTTCGTGGGTGCATGCATCCGACGAAGTGGGTATTCACCCACGAAAGCTCATGCTCCAATACGCCTGTTAGTCTATAAGCTGCCACAGGACTCTTTGCTGCATTTGTTTCTAATACTGATACTTGCTATCACTTGAATCTCTATACTTTGCTAAATACACATTTACTTGTTTTCATTATAAACAATCTTAGGTGCTGAGTGTTAAGCAGAGTGGTGAGGTGAGATGTAACTGGTAAGCTGGGGTAACTGTTTCTTTGGAAGCTGTGAATCTGTGAATATGGCCTGGTGAGTGTTCAGTGGAACAGGGACTAGATACTCCAGGGAGAGTCACTTATCACTAGCCTGTAGAGAAAGAGTGAGGCCTCCATAGGTCTAGAGGAGAGTGCTTATGTTGTCTGTGGTCGGCAGAGTTGAAGAGCTGATCCACAGCAGACACAGACAAGGTTTCCTAATGCGAAGGTGCCTCACAACCCTGGGAAGCATCACAATGTATCTGTTGAAATTACAGCAAAGGTGCTATTTGTGATAGTAATTTTTGTGTTTTAGACATGTTCACTGCAATGATATCACCAAAATATGCTGCATAGGCAACTTATGGTATACATTACAATTACTATTGTGGCTGGGCTAAACTGATGAAAAATCATTTGTGAAATGTATGGAGAGGGGGGTTGGCCTATTAATTCAGAATTATTTTCAAGTCTTGGAAATTTAGCTTTTGATCAGATTTTTGCAGATTGGCCTACCAAATCAGGTACTTGTGTGAAAACACATGCTTCCAAAAATCTGTTCATTTGCAATTTTGTATCAAAATACCTTGTCAAAATACATTGTCGTTGGCAATTGTGGATTGTTGAAGGAGACAGATTATAGGGAGAGCTTGTAGCTACGCCGAAAGTTTAGGTTGCCTAACACTTTATAAGACTCTGCTTTTAGTGCTATAATTATGCCAAACTTAATCTTTTTTGGTGAGGGGGAGGGAATAGGTAGAAGCAAAGCAGATTGGCAGGGACTGGAGCCAGAGTGGGGGCCTACTCGGGGTGAGAGACGTGGAGACAGGGACAGGAGCTGGGTGGGTAGAAAGGAGAGGGGGCAGGAGCCAGGAGGGTTTATAACTTCCAGAGCACACTTCCCTTCCAGAACCTGAAATCGAACCCAGGATTCCTGAGTCTGTTATCAGAAAAGAGCTGGGAAATTCGCTGCAAAGTGTGCGTCTCCCCACCACTGCCCTCCACTACTGGGGCTGGCTCACATAAAGAGTAACCACTACTACTGCCATCAGTAACCCTGTTAGCTTTCTTTTTCCAGTTTGCTTTTTTAAAAAATCCAGGTTTTTTTAGCTGTAATATCCTATATTAAAAGAATGTTGAGGTTGCAATGTCAAGAGCTCAAAAGTTAGGAAATGTCAGAATTAAGGTTACCCATGCAAACTTAATTCGGCCTCCTGATGTGTATGAATTATAATATGATCTGTAATTACATGATCTCATACCGTTTTTTCCCCAGGACCCCTTTTTCATTCAGTGCACAGAATGAATGATGTTCAGAGAATAAATCAGGGTCGTAGAGTGAATGAGGCTGTTGTCTGTAGGACCTTTCCAACTTTGGCAACAAATGGAGAGATCCTACAGGCAACGTGTTTCCTCACTAACACAGCCCTGATTCATCCCTAGAACTGGTCCCTCCTGTGCACTGAATGAATCAGGGATCCTGTGGAAAAAATAGTATGTGATTGTGTAATTTCTGACTGTATCATAAGGCATATGCCCAAGAGGGCTGAATTAAAGCTACATGGGCAACCTTTGTCATGTCTTAACTTTTATGGGCTTAACTTTGCAACCTTGGCATTTTTAACGTAGTTTTTTGTGTGTAACAGTACAGTCTATATTCATCAGGTCAGTTAGGGACCCAACTGATTAGGGATGCATGCACTCTGGTTCCACCGCCAGAAGTGGCCTGGGGATCAGACTAGGCTCTACATATTTGGAAAAACAAAGAAACACACCAGCAAACAAAGAAACACAGTCAGTGGTCTGATGAGCTGCCACTTGAAGGGCACCAGCTTTGTTTTACAGTTATCCTCTGAGTGGGAGCAGATGGTGGCCCAATGAGAGCAGCTTCTTATTATTGTGAGACAGTTTTATATCTCTGGCACTGGAGTAATACTGTGATTTCTCATAAGGGACACAGGTTCTTCTCTACATCCAGAGAGTGGTATCTGCCCCATTTGCCTGTGGGGATGGAGTTAATCCACATGAACACCTCCTAAAACTGTTTTGCCAGTAGTTGGCTTCCACTTCTGGCCCAGCTGCTGGCCCTGTTATGTTTTTCTTCTCTTGCTTCTGCTTCATCTATAGGGTCGTGGCGGCTGCTGCAAGAGAAGCCAGTGAGGTGGAGGAGTGCCTTTAAACTAGAATTATAGGCAGCAGGAGTAAAGGAATTAATTTTTAAGCTGAG
>NC_052624.1:188731687-188761687 GCF_016161935.1 Mauremys reevesii | reverse complement strand
GAATAATTGTAGTCTTTTGCACAGTCTTTGATTTCTGATATAGCCTTGGATTTAAAAAACAACAAAAAAAAACAACAAAAAAAAAACCCACCAGCCACAATCCATTTTGACATCTTTCTTGTTCAATTCTCTTAAAAAATATTATCTATACACTTTTAGGATATAAGACGCTTATTAATAGGGATATCAGAAATAATTTTCCTTTAGGCTGAGTACTATAAAAGCTGGTCATAACTAAATGAACAGTACTATGAATTATCACAGAAATGTCTGCAGTGTAAATGTATGTACAACATAGTTCAATGTGCAGTGGATGCATGGACATTTTTATTCTTGTGTGTATACCAAATAAACTGGGAATATGGGCATATGCTTAAAAGTGCATCTAGGCTGTTATCTAGTTCAGTCATTTAAATAACCAGCATTTATTTTAAGAAACCCAATACCGTAACAGCAGGTGGACTGAAGGGTGACCAGCGTACTCTTTTTGCAGAATCCCAAAAACCAGTTTGTTAATACTGTATTTGACAATACAAATTTCTTATGTAAACATTCAAATATGTGCTTGTCAATTAGTTTTTGTACTCCTACAACCAGATATTCTAACTACAGATGGCAAAAGTATTTGGGATAGCAGATCCTCCAAAATAAAATAATCACCACAGCTATTCTGGATTTGGTGTGCCATTTTCTGTGATATGTGGAGTGTCTATGGTATGCACTTTGACCGCAACCTTTTTTTTTTTTCATTTCCGCCTTGTTGATTAAGTATATTGTTAATTTTGTATTAAAAATTTAAAATTAATCAAGAATGGAAGTTATCTCTGGTTATCATACTTCGATACACAGAGGCAGCTTTACATGAGGAATGCTAGCCCTAGTCAATTTCTGAGTTCAATCCTGGGTTTGTGTGGCTTCACCAGTAAAACACCTGCTTGGAAATCCTATTCATTGTGGGAATACAGTGCTTGAGTTGAATCCCTAGCTTAATATACTTGTTAACTAACAGCTTACACTGAGCTCCACTTCACTGATTATAGATTCAATACAGAGCAAGATTTAAAAAAAAAAAAAAAAAAGATCAGACCATAACTTTGATATTCCTTCCTTTTTTATATTTCCTGGAGCAGGCCTATTAGCCAAATTGCCTGTTTAACCTTTTCTTTCTTTTTTTTTTGCCCCTCTCTCCCAGTGTCCCATTTCTTGATTTGCTCCTGTTGTTCGTTCACCACTCTGCTGCAGCATTAAGCAGTTTATTTTAGTTGATAGACATTTTTTCTTCCATGTCCATTGTATCTTTCTGAAATACAGAGCTAGTATGAAAAAGAGGCTTCCTTTTCATTTTGAAAAACCTAGAACTGACTTAATTATTTTAGATTTTCAGCGTTTCTATTTCTCGGTGAATTAGGGTGGAATACAGGATTTCTTTATTATTGTGATTGCGGTGCATGCTGCAGGAATATAGCCAAGTAGAATCCCTCTAAGCTAATAGTCACAGTGCTGCTTGTCATTGTCTCCATTTTCCTCTGTACAGCAGGGTCACCTAAAATATTGGGCAGTGTATGAATTTCTAGATCTGAAGTAGTTATATTTCTGCTCTTTGCAAGTCGTAGTTTTGAATTCTGATTTTTCTATTTTTTCCAAGCAAACATTGCATATTATCAGTATAGGTAAGATACTAGTTTTTTAAAAGCTATTCATTTAAAATATAATAAGTAAAAGGAAACATGGAAAGAAGAGGATTGGAGAAGAATGTATACATCTCAGCTAGAGCCTAAACCAAAGACCAAGAAAGTCAATAGGAGTCTTTCCATTGGTTCAGTGGTTCAGAATTAGGGCCATTACTTTGTAGAAAATTTTGTCACATATTACAAGAAAAAAAATAAGATTAAAAAAGAATAATATATATTCAAGTAAATTGTGGGTATGAAGATAAAATGCTGATACCAAAGTTAGACCAACAATTAAACTGTTGTGAATGTGAATTTGGAGCCTCCACTCTTCAACATCCATGGTGTGTTTTTTAAAGAAAGATAACTTGATAATGTTTATAGTAAGAACTTGCTAAGATAGCATAGCAGGCTGAATACAGGAGACAGCTCTTTGCAAAATGGTTAATATGCCTTATTGGCAAATCATCAGGATTGCAAGTGTCATTGTTACAGCTCAGCTTAAATATATATGAATTTAAAACCTAAGTATTGTGACTAATATTTATTTCAAAGTACAGAATGTGTCACAGCAGTAGGGCATCCTATTATTAATGCAGTAAACTCTTGTTGTAATACTCTTTGGTCTGAGGCTGCTGTGCTTCAGTTCCCATTTATATAAAACTAAAAGTAAAACATGCCTTTTTTTCAGCTGCATCTTGCCGTAACATGTGAAGTGACTGGTTCCCAGAAACAGCCATATGGACAAGTTGTTCCATATTAAACCATCACAATATAACTTTGAGCTGGCCATTAGTGTGATAAAGATCCTGGTGAAAGTATCACATTTTTGAGGCTGTTTTCACTTAAAAAAAAAAAAATCAAGTCAAGGCATGGTTCTGCAAAGTAATTTGTGTAATCAGAATTTCTTAGTGTAGACTAGAGAAACTCACTAATCCTTACCTGCTCTTGCTACTCCACACAATTGATGATGTGTAAGGGGCAGAGCTGGGCCTTGCTCTGTTTTAAATATCCTGTTAACATTGGACTTCTATATAAATTTGCATAATAGTTTGTAATACTCTGTCAACCAGCATTCCCTTTCTTTGCCATCTTATGGTTCTGATCCTGCTTTCACTGGAGTGATTTGCAAAGAACTCTTTGACCTCAGTGGGGACGGAATCAGGCCCTATAAGAAGGGCAGGAGGGAATTTGGGCAGCAGAAGAAATACAAATGACACATTTTCTTCGCTTTGCCTTTTTCTCCCCCTGCCCTCCCAAAGTGGCACCTGCTGAAAGGGGTATTTCAATAACTTGAAAACCAAGGGCATCCACACTCAGTGTTTACAAAAGACTTTTCTTTCTTACAGAAAGCTCTTAAAAGCTATTCAGAAATATCAGTTTATGGGAAGTAAAAATGAGCACCAGCTATTTGGTTACCTTTACATCTTGATGTTCAAATAACTGAAACAAATAAGCTCGTGAGTTCTTAAAGCAAAAAACCAACCAACCAAACAAACAAAAACCCCTTCCCCCTTAAGTTTCACATTTTAAATAGTCTTTATTCAGGGAGATGATGTTCCTTCCTTCCCTAAAATTTGCTTAATTAGGTCAGGATATGAATCGCACATGTGTTCTGTTGTCTTTTGTTTTCTTTTTGTTTTTTTCAACTAAAAAGAAAAGTGAACTTCCCACCCTTTCTGCCTTTTCCAAACCTCTAGTTTGTAGTCGTACTGATCATCAATATTGCAAGCCCTGACACTCTGCAGTACTGTCACTGTATATACTGTGAAGGCAGTAAAAATGAGCACTAATCAATCTTTCCAGGAGAAGCAATGAGCATTAGAAGGCCACTATCCTGTGACTAAACACACCCCTTTTATGGAGTGTTGGTGCTAATAAAGGACAGCTTATTACTGAGGCAGAGACCAAAGCTTGGGTGAGGTCAACCATGACTGGCAGTCATCAGTCATTCTTAATGATACTTTTTCCCGTGCTTTCTAAGGGATTCTGAGCAGAGTGCAAATCATTCGGGGTCATCCATAGTTCATGTACCCACAGATGGCAAAGGTTTTGAAAGACTTTAGTTTAAACTTGTGTTTTAAAAAAAATATTTTTCAAGTAGGCAAAAAATCGAAAACAAAACAGATTTTGCTCATTTGGAATGTTGTATTTTCTTTTCGCCTAATAGATATTTTACACACTAGAGTGCTTGTGCATTATAAAGAACTACATAAATTTATTTTTATGACGTCTGTCTTCTTTAATTATTACCTTTGATGTCTATTGGTGACTAAAAAGAGCTTAACAGGATTTCTCTCCCTTCTTAAATTTCGCAAAGTGAAACCCAGCCAGTCCCTGACAGATGTCTGTTCCTCACCTTCAGGATTATTTTATAAATCCCTTTCTGATGAGCGGAAGTGTCAAATCAAGGACAGGTCATAAAGTAAAAGTATAAACCTTTTAAAGGGAGACCTTGGTAATATATAAACATTCTGCACACTATCTGAATTTTTTTATGGACTTAAAAAAATTATATTTCAGCAAAAGGAAGGCAAAAGTTTAAAACACCAGCCTCTGTGTCTGTGTGTGTGTGTGCGTGTTTTAAAATGCACCATTTTCCCTTATTCCTCATCCTCCTGCCTATAGCCAACTTTAACACGTTGAGAAAATAACTGTGCTGCCTATAGGGGTTGTCACTAAAGTTTGAGTTTCATATGTCCTGCTCATTTCATTTACTTTGAAATTTGTGGTGATGTTTTTTAAATTCCCTAATTAAACCATCTTTGTAGCACCTTTGAATTGGAGGCTAGGGATAGCTTCTGTGATTTAGAGAATTGCTGTAATTTTTAAACTGGTTGAGTTTATCTGAGATTTTACTTGTAGTAAACTGAGTTTAATTATACTTGTAAAGGCTGAAGTCAGTTGAAATCAACATCTTCAGGGTTCTTCTGTCAATTCCATGTCACCACATATAGAAACGTGTTGCTTTGCATATAAAATTCTGAAGTTGGACTGGTGTGCATATGTATGCATATGTATGTTATTTAAGCTCTGGCTACAGTATGTGGTGTCAGTGCTTGGACAGCATTAGCTACATCCTTTCTGCCTTCACCTTTGTGTTTGCTGAAACAAACTGGCTATGTACCCTGCACATGAAGCAGGGAAACATGGCTTCCTTTAATTAACATTAAGTATTTGTCTCTTACAGTTTGTTGGTACAGCTCCTAGCACCATAGTATCCCGATCCTCATTATGACCTCTGTGTGTTATTGTATTACAAATAATATAATAATAATACAGCAGGAAAGAATTACAATTTGAACTCTGCATCATACGCATGCATGGAGAGATCTTTCGTGCCACAGTCTGTATTGGTTGATGTTGTGACCTGTTATGTTCTTTAGTTAGGCATGTGCATCTTTTTAATGTCAGAGTTATAAGCTACAGACAACTGTATCTTACCACAGTTGTCCCCTGTGTTTGAATTGTCTAGAGGTTGAGCTGGTAAAATGGATTTCCGGGGTTACGTATGTTTGGCATATGTAAATTCTGATTGAGAAACAAATGACTAAATAATACTACTGCCTGTGATAAGAAGTGGTCCTTCTGAAGCACCAGTTCAGGAAAGCATTAAAGCACGTGCTTACATGCTTTCCTGAACTGAAGCCTAAGTGCCTGATGCTGCTCTTCTTGAAATCAGTGGCAAAACTCCAGCTGACTTTAACAGGAAACTGACCTGGTCTGATGGCCCAGTCCATCAAGTGACTGCATGTGGTCACAGGGTTGCACCCGCGCATTCGTCTGCATGGTCAGCGTAATTTACCTCTGTGCAGAGGGTCCACACAAGGCTGTATGCATCACTTAAGTCCCGCTTCAGCTTAGTGTTTAAATGGTATTGTGAGGACCTTCTGCACAGAGGGGCGGGGTGGGGGGAGAGGGTGAAATTCACACCTGTGTGAAATTACCCTCTGTGCAGATGGTCAGCTGAAGGCCCAGTAAACACGGGGAGTGAGATTTAGGCACTATATAGACTTTATGCTGGCCCTCTGCACTGAGGGATGAAAGTCACCCTGCGGGTGAATTGCATTGGAAGAGAGGCCATTATATTGTCCTGCATACAGAGCACAGACAAACAGCAGCATCTACTCTAGGACTATATCCTTTCCAGGTGACATGTAAGCTCAGCCTTTCAGATATGTTTAATGCAGTCTGTTTAATATGGCATCCCTGCCCCCTATCCATCGTTGGTATTTCAGTGGTTTTTATTTTTTAAGCTGAAATCTTTTATTTTGTCTTTAGAACCTGGTTGAATAGGAATCGCTTAGTTTATGCAGCTTTGTGCTTTTTCTGTACAGCTTGTATCTGCATGAATGTGTTGCAGCCCGATGTGAGTTCATTCGATTAAATAAAATGCTTAAATTGTAATCCGTGCAAAATGATCATATTTGAAACACTTGATGTCTCGGTAAGAATCCATTTAATAGTGATCAGATTTAAATGATTTAACACAGTAGTGGTGGTAGGAGGTGGGGGAGGAAAATACCGTTTCAAGACATTCCTGTGTGTGTGTGTATATATATATATATAAAACAGATTAAACCAAATTCAGATATGTCTCTGTGTCTCTTTTTTTTAAAGCAGTCAAAAGATATACTGTATCCCCAGTGAAAGGGTGCTTTCAATCCAGTTATCCACTTTACCCAGTCTCAGTTTCCAGAACCTTCCACACACCCCCATTGGTTAAACCACTAAGCCTTTGATTCCTTCCTGATTACACTATGCAAGACATCTATCAAACACTGTCTTATCTGTTTGTAAGGCAGCTCAGGCCTCAGATTTAAGTCATGGGTTTTGGCTACAAGTTGGAGTGTGATTAATAATTGACTAATGTAGCTTTTATTTATCACAGGCTAGCACATTTCACCATTACCAAGTTAATTTATGTTAAGTGTAAGCTGTCGTTCAATCTGTTTTTCAACTTTTTTTTTAAATCCTAAGTCTATCTTTCACTTTTTGAGAAACAAAATCCTTATATAGGGCACAGTCTTACTTGGTGCCAAAAAGTTGATTTCCTTTTCAGTGGAGTCATACATCACCAGCCCTCCCAGCTGCAGTGTCAGCCTCTGACAGAATGACATGTGTCATTTATCAAAGGGGCCAGGCCGGGCCTTGGGAAACGTACACGACAAAGCCTGAGAGAGTTCATTTCACAGTCCCCTCCTACCCTCTGTGAGACTCTTGCCAGGAAAGCCTGTGATGTTTCTGTCTTCACAGCATTACTGTAAGTCCTTCAACCTTCACAGAATTAACCCTCACCACTGCACCAACCAACCATCACCACTACCACAGAATCTACCTCAAAGAGTTCTGAAACCCAAATGCAGAGCCCATTATGGTGCACAGAAATAACACAGATAGGGCTGCAAAGTTATGTTCCCTGATCTGTTTCTCCCCCGACTGCTGTAAAGTACTTATTTTTCCCCCTATAGATTGTATGGTATAAGAATTTAGAAGTCCTAGGTTTTCCTACAGCAGGACAAGGTCAAAGACATAAAGAATAAGGTAATAAAGTATTTCGGTCGTGAAAAAAGGGTAGCCACTGTACTGTGCACAGGTAGAGATTTGTGGTATGTGTGTGAGAGAGGCTGAGTTTTCTTCCGTGTTCCACCTGTTTTACGTTTCCTTGTGCTGAAATTAAAGTGCTTTATAAAAGAAAATCTCCGCTACATTTTAGTGTTTGAGTCACACAACACCTGCATAAAGGGAGTGACCTTGTTAGGACTCAATACTCTCTCTGTGTAAAGTATTTGAAAAAGGGGGAAAAAAAGAGAAAAAGCTGATTGTACTTAAGGAGGAAAAAAAACCCCAGCTTCCCCCTCCAGGTGTCACTTGCCCTGAATTGTTTAATTTCTGCAATCCTCTGTCCTATAGCCAGATGATGGAAAAAAGTGGTAAAGCAGAAAATAATGTTTTGTTAAACAGAGGAACATGTTGTCAAAGTATAAACATATATTTGCTGACATAAAAGTTTTTTTTTTTTTTTTTTTTAGTGGCTGAACTTTACATGTTGAGCATGTACAAAAATTGTCCCCCCCCACATCCCTCTTCTTACTTTTCATAGTTCCTACCACACTGAAGTTATTTAGAGCATCAGATATTATTTAAAGAGATAGCTAAGGAGACTGTAGCCTCAGCCAGGAACTTTCCAGAAAGGAATCCTATAAATTAGCCATTGTTCAGGAATGGCTGTTTTCTAGTCAGGGCTGGTCCTTTCATTTGTCTACATAAGGCTAATTTATTTTTGCAGCCAGATGTGGGCTGACAGCCATCACTCAGAGCTTCCTTCCCCCACTGTTAGGAGGTCGGGAAAACAGTCACGTTTCCCATTTTACAGAATCCCCATCAACATTATTGAAGATGGATGTATCTTTAAAGCAAAGATTGATTGTGGATATCGGAGTTATGGTATCATTTATCATGGTGAATATTATTTAGACTTGGATTGTACAAGGCTGTAACTTGAGACACAGCCAGGGGAGGGACAATCTGGAAACGAGGATCCATGAACTTTAATGGATGGATGCTTTTTCAAAGCTCCACTCACTACAGCATGATTTACTTTTCTTACAGAAAGGAAACAAGCATTTCAGATTTAAAGGGCCAGCACGCTTTCTTGTCCTCCTTAGCAGGTCCTTCACTGAGGCATCACAGATGTAAATAGAGAGATTGTGTATGACTGGTATATGTATATATGTAATCCTAGCTTAAACATAATATATATGGTACATTAAAGAAAGTGCAGTCAAGACTCTTGGATGTCTGTGTTGCCTTTGCTCTCAATCATGTCACTGTTTGACACGACTGAGCCATGCTGCCACTTAAGAGTACTTTTATAGGGTGCCATGATCTGAAATTCTGGAAGCTTCAGATAAATACCATGATAACTAGCATGCCACACTGTTACATTGGTTTATGCTTGGAAAGACAAGTGGAGTCTAAATTATGTATACACTCCCTGCATGAGGTGTCCTACAGATATGGCCAGCCTGGTTGGTACCTGGTGGAGCATCTGAGAAATATGGCAATCCCAACAGCCTGATTGGGATTGTTCACTATGTATAATATAAAATTCCTGCATATTGACATATGTCCAGTTTATGGTTGGTGGCCTGATTGTGCAAAGGGACTTTCCTACAGGTTTAAGAACTTCAGGGTGAACACTTGACCAGTTGCTATTTTAGTTTGCTGCTTTCATGTGATGTTTGGAAATATAGATTTGGATTTTGTAGGTGAAAATGTAGCTGTACTTTCAGGGTATATGTTCCAGAAAGCCACCCTCAATCCTCTGAAAAGAGAATGTATGAAGAAGTGGTTTGGCTGAGATACTTTTACTTACATAGCTTCATCAATGGTTTGTTGAATTCATTACAGTATATTTCATACTTTAGAACATGACCTTTTTCATGTTTGATTTTTATTTTTCATTAAAACTAATTAGCTTTTAATTCTTCTGAGAATGTTCAGGTGAATTTAGTGACTGGTAAAGCTTAGGGAAGTTGGTGACATACAACACTGATTAGTTCCAGATATAGCACAGACAGGTGTTGTGCAAGCCTCTCCCACACATTTCTGCCAATACATCTCAATCTCAGCCTGCAGCATTCCTCTTATTCCAGTGTATGCTTCTTATGAGAAATTGCCCATTGTATCTTTGACCATTAGTGACATGGACTGACATTTACTAGGAATAAGGTGGAGCTCACCAAATTCATTTTCACTTGGGAACTCATTGCCTGACTAACATTTGAGCCTTCATTTCCAGAAGGGAAGTACTAGTGCCCTAACTCAATGCACCACCTACCTCCCTGTTTTCTTCTTTAAACCAAATCAGGGATCACTTTACTGTCATAAACCAAAGTCAGTCAGAGAGCTTTCGTATGAACAGTCATGCTCATGAGTTTTAAAAAACCAACAACAATGGAAACAATTATGAACATCTGTTTTTGAATGCACATGTATTCTGTACATAACAATCAGAGAAATCCCATTATGTGGAACAATAAGGGGAATTTCCCTTTCTCTCGGAGCATTCTCTTGAAAGAATATGGTTTGCCGTGTAGATATTTTTAATCACTAGTATTTTTCTGTTAATCAGATAAATGTAAGGCCTTCTGTCAGCCTGTGGTCCAGATTCTGATTTCAGGAACACTAATGTAAACCCTGAGTAACTCCACTGACTTCTGGATTTAGATCAGTGTAATTGAGATCAGAATCAGGCTCTATAGAGGTCTAGTATATTTACTTAGACATTAAAAGTATTTTTCTCCTCATTGAGAAACATATGAAATGTCTTCAAACAGGAAGCAGTTTATCAAATTCATATTAATCACAGCATCAATAATGTTGACCGAGGTCAAGTCATTACACTAAATATATTGTAACCATTATTAATACACGTAGCCCAGTGCCATAGTTATGATATAAGACTGCTGTTTCCTGATTAAAAGCTGTTTGGTGATGCAGAGATTCCATACAGATTCTCTTTGCCTTGTGGTGACTGACAGTAGCTTCTGGTATGCTGCTTTCTTCTGACAGTGGAGTATATTAATATGAACACACCTTACAGAGGGGCCTCCAAGAAGTGCAGAAAGCACAAAACAAAAGTGTCTAATTTCAGCAGCCACAACTGTGCATCCATAAGGTAGCCAAATTTATCATGGCATATTACAGAGTGCAGCAAATGTCATGAAAACCATTGTTTTTTATTTTTTTCCCTGAGAGTCTGAATGAGGTGATTTATGGTAGTTATCCATCTTAAGGGTCATCCATCAAATTTTAGTTGCTAGGCAATCAAACCAGCAGCTGTTTGCTTTGAATCAAGCTGAAAAGTTGTCACTCATCACATGCAGGTATGACCTTACTGGTTAAAAACATTATCATGCACGCAAAATTGAAGAGAGACTGTCAAGCTCCCTTCCCCCCTAATTTGGTGCATTGTTTGCTTTAAGTGTCACATTTAACACAAGTCTAGATCTTTTAAGGCAATATTTAAAAAGGTCCCAGTGTGCAAAATGCTAGCTAGTATCCTTCAGAAATATTCATATGCTTATATTAAAGTTTAGTTTTTACTAATGGCAGGATGTTGTTTCCTCAGTAATTCAGAATTTTAAGGAATAGGTGTTTTGTGTTTTTTAAAATAATGTTGGGCATGTTTAGACCAGGAATGGATCGTGACTGCAAGGGGAGTAGCTGTTTAGGACCTTCCTTGCACCAACAAAAATGAGGCCCATAATTCCCAGTAGAAAAATGGTGGAAATTGTAGTGTAGAAAACACTCGTGCACTTTACTCAGAGCAGCGTTAGATGACACAGTAGTTAAAATCTTCTGAAACCTGTATATTCTGTTCTTCCACCATTGCTGCCACCACTGTAGAGCAGTACTGCTGGTGATTTGCAGGCCCTATCTTTGCTAATATAGTCATGGCCTAGGTATGGCATGGGGACATGAACCAGCTTCCATTCCCTCTCTTTGGACTTTTACTGAAATCACTTGCAACTAGTTGTCCCTCAACTCTCAGCAGGGCCTCATAGACCATTGTTTCTTGTGAAACGTGGTGGGAACTGGTGCAAAGGTTTCTGGAGAGCGTTTGAAGAGGGCTGATAGGAGGCTGTATCAGCAATATTGCGTGTCTGGTCTAGACACTATATATACAAGAAAGCAATATTAAAGTAGTCAGAAATACTCTATTTGTTTCAGCTAATCAGAAGTAGTATCTGTCTGCTATATTGTAATCTTGTACACTGCAGGCTGTTGATGGAGAAGTATAATATAGGTTGTCAGAGATATATTCCATATAAAAACTCAAGGAGAAGGTGTAGAATCTTTTAACCACTTATATGCTGCCTAATGTAACTGGAACATGGGTCAGAAATCTGCTTCCTGGTCCTGGGCTGCCCTTTGTACCAGATACATCCACAGTGAAAGCCTGATATTTTAACAAAATGCTTCAAAGAGTTCTGTCAAATTCTGCTGCTGCCATTGCAGAGTTGTTCTGCAGTGGAAAAGTGTTAATCACCCTAGTTAAGTCTCTAGACTCTTAGTCTTCACTAAGAATAAAGGTATGTTCTTACCATGTGTTAGCTAACACACGGTAACTAACATAAGGCAAAATCATAGTGACGACAAGGTAGTTGTAATTTTACCTTGACTATGACCATGTGTGAAAACTACAACTGCCTTGTCTTCACTACGATTTTACCACAGCTTAAGAAAACACTCTTACGCTGCTCAACGCTTTGGGAAGATTCAATCAGACCTGACTTCTCTTGCCATGCTTCGCCCATCAACAGCTTTATTATTTTTTTCTGGTTCTGTTTTTATTGTAAGTTTGGTTGTGCACATGTTTAAATGTTGCTAAAACTAATGGTAAACAACCTGGTGCTCTCAACCTATGTAGGTACTTATAGGGCTCCCGTTCCAATAGCATTTGAGCAACTTTCAAGTGTTAATGTAAAAAGATATGCACAAAGTACCTTGTGATGAATGTATCGAGGGTATGAAAACAGTCATCACACATCCTCACCATCATGTTTTCACTTATCACGGAGCTTACACTAGGTGGCTTGTTAGCAGTTGCTAATGAGTTTGGTGTAGTGTGTAGGAGGTTCCCAGGTTGAGAACTACACTTGCAGCTTTACTCTTTCGCTTGAGTTGCTTCAATGATTTATGTATGCTCCTAAATTTATATCAGTATCATTTATTTTGTTCTTTTTTAGATGTAAATGCAGAAAGAAATATGAATCCAAATATCTAGGTATCTAATCACCCCTCCCTGCACTGTAGTATTCCTACTAACATAGATTGGCAATGTTGTGGTCCCTAGTGGACTCTGGCTCTCCTCCCTTTCCAAGGTATAAGAACTCAGCTTGGGATAGGGTTTTCTACTCTTTCTTATTTTAAAATAATAATTACTATAGATGTGGAAGGGATGATATGTTCATGTAGGCTGTAGAGGCAATATAAGGTGAAAATGGACCACTTGGGACAGGTTCCACTACCTTTGCTCATCTCAGGTAGTATCCTGATTGCAATGGAACTATTCATGGAGTAAGGTGCTACTCACTGTGAGGAAAGGTGGCAGAATCTGGTTCCTTGAGAGGTTCTAAGCTAAAGTACCTAGCCCTTTAGCTTTAGTATATCTCGGTACACAAAGGATTTGACCAACCCAGCACGAGGTTGAACTGAGCAAGGTATTTTGCGAGTTATTGCACATTGTGAGTTTGCATAGTGGATCAACCTAATTTTATGGTGATGACACACAGTGATTTGATAGTTACTGCATAGTAACAGTAACAATGACATACTTACCGTATGTGGTAACTCCATTGGATGCAATGGTAATTACATGGCAATTCAGTGAATGTTAACACTTTGTCGCCTGATTACTGTGCACTTAACTTGTGTCAGGGAAGTAATTAGCACAGGTGTTTCTGTTATTATGATAGTTTAGTGGCCTTGGTGCTCCTGTTTGCAGCTGTGTGGCCTGTAGATTTTCAGGGCAGTGATGTGTTCTGTAAAACGGGTAGGATTTTCCAGTCGATTTGCAGAGGTTTATCTGTTTTTCTGAGGCTTTTGGTGCTGTGTGCTTCCTTTGTCGATACATTCCTAAGGCAAAAGCATAAATAGATATCACAAGTTTGTCTTACAACTGAAGAGACTCCCACACTCTTAACCAACTGCACTGTCCAGACTCTGGAGAACAAAGTCACATGACCAAATGATGAGAATGAGGTTGACAGGAGTGGTAGGACTGGTTTTATCAACATGATGCATTCATCCCAAAATGCACTTAGGCATCTTTTTTTTTTTTTTTAATTCTCTGTGTAGCTTGCTAAGTTAAGGATATCGAATCAGGTGAACATCTTACTCTTGTAATTGCCATCTGTCAGTGGCTGGGTTTCTAAACAAAATTTTCTTGCATACTTTGGATTTTTATATTTACGTTATTATTTTTGTTGTTGTTTGCATTTGTATAACAAATACTTTGGTGCCTAGAGGCCACAAACCAAGATCACCGCCCCCATGTGCAAAGTGCTGCACAAACACACAAGATTACAATCTATGTAGAGATGTCAGATACATGGTAGGAGTGGAAGGAGAGGCACAAGAGAGAAGAAGTTACCCATCAGGTCAGGAATATAGCCAAGGTCCTGACTCCCAGTCCAGTACTCTATCCACTCACTAGACTGTACTGAGTACCTGGCATTGGCCACTGTTGGTAGACAGGATACTGGGCTAGATAGCCTTTGGTCTGACCCAATATGGCCGTTCTTATGTTGTTATGTTCACGCTCTCACTCTCAGCTAATTTACATTACCACTGATGACCCATGATACACTACTTTGTTTTTCTCCCTCTGTAAAGATCATGCATTTGTAAATTCAGCATACAACATTTGAGCCAGAATTTAGTTTATAACTAGTAACATGTTTGAGAAGTGCTTCGTCACTGTGAATTTGCAAGTTGCTCCATCAAGGATTGTGTAGACAGGGTTAGAATTTTTGTTGGGTGATAAGATAAAAGTGACATCTTTCCTATTTTGTATTAAGGATAGTGGGAAACCCTTATCATCAGTCTTTTTTCTTCTCCTCTGCTGCATAATTCAGTGGAATCTTCTTTTAGGAGGTTCCCAACTTCTGCCAGGTTGTGGTGGCAATACAGTTCCTTTCCCCAGATGCTGTTCAGTTTACAGTTGGAGAGTCCTGCTGCCAGTCCCATATTTCTGACGTGACTGGTACTCTGATCAAACACATCTTGCCAGGTATGCCTCTTGCTCTGCACTCCTGTCCCACAAGAAAACACTGCTTGGATATAAAATATTAGCATATACAAATGCAACACAGAAAGGCAGGCCCTATAACATCTGATATCTCAAAGAGAATTTATAATCTCTTATTTACACATTCTCCCATAAAGGATCCCCAGGTCTGAGGATAGGAATGTGATCATTTCACCCCCACCTCTTTTTGTATGGATGTGTAGGTGGTGGTAGCCTTGCAGTTTTGAAGAAACTCCAGCAAAAATATATTCCGCCTGCCCTTTCCGGTCAGCACACTACTACCCTTCCATCGCTTCCTTGTTGCATGTACTGTATGTAGCTTATGTGTTCCTCACCAAAGGTCTGTCAGTTTACTGAGCTGTCAAATCCAACGTAGATTTGCTTAGATATGGGAAAATATTAGAAAGGTGCTGAACCTCAGCCCCTCCTATCTCTGTGAACTGAACCAAATTCTTTTGAACTCCTTTACTACTGAGCTTCAGTGCAGCTTCTGCACAATAGAGAATACAGTGGTAGAACTTTGAAATGACACTTTTCCACCAAAACCTTGCTCATTGATGGTGACGTGATATGGGGCAGCACCAGAGTTGTATTTTGCCCCACATTCCCAATGGGTTAGGCAACAATGAATTGCTTCAGGTGCTTATTGGTTTAGAGAAGAAATTAAGGTCCAGACAAATGACCTTTTCCCCCACCAGTTGTCATCTTCATTCTATAATAAGAGTCCATTAAGGGGTAGGAGAGTCATCTATACCTGAGACCCCCTTTCCAAAGAAAATTGTTCCAAAGAGCTCTCATCTTTTTCTCCTATGAACAAGATGTCCAGGTTTTCTTTAGATCAGACCCCCACATCTCCTTCCCTTTATCATTAATTACCAACCGTGCTACTCCAGTGACTTGCTGCCTTGAGGGCTCCATGTTTGCTTGACCACGAGCACACAATGCATTCTGGGATGCTTGTGAATAGTGCAAGCAAATTGGAAGGTGTGAGTGTAAGATCACAGGGCAGTGGGAAGGGCCTGCAGCAACTGACAATCAAAGGTCAGTAAAGTATTGGGAGAAGGGCAGCTGTATGGTGGGAAATGCATGAGGTAACAGTCATAGTGCCAAAAATGTCAACATAAGACATAAAAGTTAAGATCAAATATAGTTTTCTTGCATTTTTTCTGTTTTTTCCTTATTTTACAAGTTATCTCTGTCAGAGCAGTCCCTACTCAGACTTAGAACTTTCTTTTTTACAAAAAGATGGTGCTGTTATTTTCTGGAGATTGGTCTCTTGTGCATTGCTTGAAATAGTGTGGAAAAGGGGTTCACCAAATGAATGGTTTCAGGTTGCAGTTAAATCAGTTTTGCTGGTAAAAGTGTCACCTTATTTAAATGTAGAGAGCTTATGTCTATGGTACGTTCTGGTGAGATACCCCTGCTTCCTGCCTCAGCCGCTCTTCTCACTTTCACTTGTGTAACTGCAGCGTCCTTGGGGGAGTTAGCCTAATATACACTGGGGTGAGATGAGAATTAAGATCCATATTTATTACTATTTCATCCTTTTAACTACTTGCTTAATATTTTCCCCCTTGCTATCTCTCTGATTCCCTGCATTACTATTCTTTCATCTATTTCCAACTCTTTTTCTGTGCTTTTAGGACATATTTTAGGACATAATGAAAGAAAATGGGAGTAAAAGCATATAGTGTGAGGTGGTAGTAAAACATCTTCTTAGTTCAGTGCATTGTGAAGCACAAGGCCAAAAGCTAAATAATTCTAGCCCTTGAGAAAGGTGTATATACAACCACATGCACGTTGGGGTGTTTTATGGCGTTTTGAATTCTGTTTTTCCCCCTGAAACTTGGCTTGAGTGGAAAGAGAGAAAAAAAAAAGCCCTTCTCTCCCCACCCCCCTTAAAAGAGGATCAGCTGTCCAAGTCTAATTCCTTTCTCAGTGTAACCCTGGAGTAACTCCATTGTAATCAGTGTAAAACTGGTTTAAGCACAAGCAAAATTGGATTTACAGGATATTTGAACTCCTTAGTGATGAATGAAATACTTAATTTAAAAATATAATTGCAGTAACCTTTAAAATATTTCCCCCTCACTTTCCATGGATGTGTGGATTGGAGGATGGCAATGGAGTTTGCGGGTCTGAACTATTCATATGCACAACCTGGAACCTCCTGTGAAAATCTGTGCTCGTTTTCTGCATGCCCCTGTCACTCATGACTGTATGATTTGAGGAGGTCTGTCATGCTAGAGAGTTAAGCTTCACTTCCACCACTAAGGTTTCTCCCAAGAATCAGTAAGTTCCCTTACTTTGAGCCCATTCCTGGAAGGAGCATTCTCAGTCCCCACTGACTTCAGCATCTTGTTGGAAACTTTAATGTTAGTGGCTAGAGCACGTGATTGGGAGTCAGTAGGCCAGTTTCTATTCCTAGCTCTGCCACTGACCCACAGTGGGTAAGTCACTTCACCTCTCTGGGTGTCGGTTTTGCATTTATAAAATAAGAATAACGATACTTGCCTTCCTGTGTAAAGTGCCTTGAGATCCTCTCATGAAAGAACACTACACAAGTGCGCAGTAATTCCTAATCCCAAAGACTGGCATGTGTACTAGTCCTGTACTTTTGGATATTGTGCCTAATGATAAATAGTCTCTTTAGTAACTAGTGTCTGAGCGCTAGTGCCCTACCCGCCTCCGACTGTGTGATTAGCACTCTGAGCTGCTGTGGAACTTGTGCTGCTTCACTGTGCTTTAGGGTACTTTGTGATTGGGAGTCTGGTGACTGGTGTGGGGCATGCTCCAATTAAATAAGTGATGGTGACACTGGTTGTTAGAGCTGAGATGTTACTTTGGTAAACTGTCATAGTTGCCTAAAAAGATTGGGCCCACTGACCTAACTGTCACCTCGTGGAGAATGAGCCCAGTCTTACATTTATGAAATATCCCTGTTTTACAACACTGACTAGAAGAAAGAATTCTGTTAAAAGTTAATGGAGGAGTTCCAATGGAACCCTATTAGATTTCCCCCCCATTAAATGACTGCTATAGACTTTTTAATGGATGTTTTAACTAGGCATTGTTATCAAAAGGACTATTGCACAAATTAAAACCAGGCCCATAATCGGTGAAGAGAAGCTGGATTTACTCTTCTGCCTTTGGGGCAGAGGAGCGTGTTGACGGGGGGGGGAGTGAGGATTGAGGAGAGATGGAGAGAGATCCAACGTTTGCATTTTCAGAAACATAGCCCATAAAAATGGAGCGGCAAAAATCTTTCACAGAGAAATTAGGGATAAGATAATATGCTGTCTAATTTTTTCTGCTAAGAAAGATCTGAAACAAGAAAGGGATCATTTAAAAACCCATAAGAGTTTTAAATCTGGATAGCCTGTTTCAGATTCCTTTCTGTGCCAACACAGGATCTGATCCTATGAGTTGCTGAATTCTCTAAACTCCCATCAAACCCAGGGAGAGTTTATGGAGCTCTACAACTTGCAGAATCTGGACCATTGCAATCCCAGCTATTGCAATTCTGATGTTAAGCTATCTTATGAGTCTTACTACATGATACGTTTGCATGCGATCTGGGTTTTTAAACTTCTTTTCAGACCAAACTGTTATTTTGGTGCTGTGGTATTGAATAGTTTTCTTTTAAACATCATCAGGGAAACACTCTGTTGTCTCTGAAGTTAAAGGTGTGAAATTCTGGTCTCTGACATTCTTTACTTTACTTGCAGAATGCAAGCCTCGCTGTAGTGCCCGCAGAATGCAAGCCTCGCTGTAGTGCCTGCAGAATGCAAGCCTCGCTGTAGTGCCCCCTCAATAACCTCGTCTCTAACCTGGATAGATTACCCACTAGGGGTCATTTGGTTTCCATTCTAGTGTAGCCGTGGCTGCCTCATTTAAAGGGAAACTTCCACCTAGCTCTTTAAGCCCCGTATATTGTACAATGAAAATTGTATGTTCTGTTATCAAATGTCCTCCTTGTTATAGTAACATCCAATTAACCAGCTGAAAATATGGTTAAAATAATACAATCAGAGGAATTTCTGTTCTGATATTGGGTCCCACATATAAACAAAGCTCTGTGTGTGAGGTGAGTGGGGTTGGCACTTGGAGTAGGTATGGAGAGCGTAATGTGTGGGTCATAGGACCATAAGGGTTCTTTCACATTAATCAAAATTAGATAAATTAGTTTTGAAGTCAAACACTATAATAACCAAGAGGACATTTGCTTTCCCTATAGCAGTTTTCCCTCCCTGTCCCCTGGAAGGATACAAAGCTTCCATTTTTATTTGCATCACCACTTTATATGAGGACAGCTTAGCACACCTTGAAGTGTTCTTTCTGACCTTCCTAAATCTAGGACATTATCCTGATACATTGCTTGATCCTGCTTACTGTACCACATGATTCCAGTTTCTTGGAAAATCAGCTGATGTGCACTACAGACAGACTTTCAGAGGGCAGGTTCAAACCGAGTACCTGACACCTTGAAGACAATGGAGGCCTAGACTACTTGACAGCACATTTCTAGTGAACATTGTCAGTTGTACTCAAATGTCCTGAAGTAGTTTTAATTTTGTGATGTGGATTATTGACCGCTGGAATAAGAATGTCAAAGCCCTTATCTCTCAGTGCTAGTAAAAACTTCAGACTGGGTATAAACTGTAGTTTTTTGGAGAGAGGAAAGGCAAGATCTTTCTTCTCTAAGGCACTGAACTGGTTTAATTGAAAGAACAATTTGATTTGCTGCAGGAGCTGCTGCTATAGTAAAATAGCTTGGAATGCTAGCACATTTTTACTTCTCTCACCCAGACCAAGGATTTAATACTAGCAGGTGAACTTCTGAAGGCTGCTATCAAGTATACAGAGACAATAACTGTCTTGGAGGTGGAACTTTGTCAATATTTTTTGCCTTGGGCCAAAAAACATTCACAATAATGGAGTGCTAAAGTCCTGCTCAAAAATGTTTCAGCTAGAGAAAGGGGAATTTATTCCAAGTTTGAGACTGTGGTATTGCGGTATAATGTATGGTTTCTTAATTCTCCTTATGGTGTAGCATCAACCATCAAGACATTTGGGGGACACCTCAAGGCATGGTCCTTGCTCCGTTAGAACAGCAGGACCCCCTTTCGTGCACACAGTGCTGAGTACATTACTGTTTTTAATATGATATTGCCAAGTACGTTAGGCCCCAGATTTGACTTGCTGTACCGTGAAACCTGGCAGAGGATATCCTTCATATTTTAAATGTCTGTCTTGGGAGAAAATCCTTAATTATGTAACTGAAAAATTAAATATATATTTATGAAGACTCCCCTGCCTATCTCTAATGAAGAGGATGGATGATAGTAAAATCTTGGGATTGCCTGAACAATAGATGAGCATGTTATAATACCATAAAGAGAGAGCCAAGGAAGCCCTCATAAACTTATTTTACTAATATATATTAATTTTATATTATTGAGCACAGAAATACAGAGAAATATTCCTTGTTTGAAAGTAGGGGGTGTATTATTTGAACAGGTGAAAACAAATAAAATTCTTGACTCCAGTCCTCTCCCTGCCCAGATTAGGGCTGTAATGGGATGGCCCAAATGCTTGTGTCTCTCAGCATCTCTTTGAAAATGAAGATTAATAGTACGAGACAGTATCTCCTTTGGAAAAACAAGGTGCCTGGGATGTTGGTGTCCTTTGCAGGAGCTGGTGGGATGTTTTCAATGATTTATAATAAAAATACATCACTTTTGTATGACACATAAGGAAGGTTCTCCTTGTATTGATTCAAACAGAACATAAGAACAGCCATACTGGATCAGAACAATGGTCCACCTAGCCCAGTATCTTGTCTTCCAATAGTGTCCGGTACCAGGTGCTTCAGAGAGAATGAACAGAACAGGGCAATTTATCGAGTGAGTCATCCCTTGTCATCCAGTCCCAGCGTCTGGCATTCAGAGGCTTAGGGACACCCAGAGCATGGGGTGGCATCCCTGACCATCTTGGCTAATAGCTATTGATGGACATATCCTCCATGAACTTAACTAATTGTTTTTTTTAACCTAGTTATACTTTTGGCCTTCACAGCATCCCCTATGTTTGTTTAAAACCTGCTGCCTATTAATTTAATTGGGAGATCCCAAGTACATGTGTTATGTGAAGAGGTAAATAACAATTTCTTATTCACTATCTCCACACCATTCATGGTTTTATAGACCTCTACCATATCCCTCCATTAGTCATCTCTTTTCCAAGATGAACGGACCCAGTCTTTTTAATCTCTCTTCATACGGAAGCTGTTCCATACCCCTAATCATTTTTGTTATCCCTCTCTATACTTTTTCCAATTCTAATCTTTTTTTGCGATGGGGCGACAAGAACTGCATGCAGTATTCAATGTGTGGGCGTATTATTGATTTATATAGTGGCATTATGATATTTTCTTTTTTGACTGCCGCTGAACATTGAGCAGATGTTTCCAGAGAACTATCCGTGATGACTCCAAGATCTTTCTTGAGTAGTAATAGCTAATTTAAACCCCATCATTTCGTATGTACAGTTGGGATTATGTTTTCCCATGTGCATTACTTTGCATTTATCAACATTGAATTTCATCTGCCATTTTCTTGCCCAGTCACCCAGTTTTGTGAGACCCCTTTGTAACTCTTTGCAGTCAGCTTTGGATTTAACTATCATGAGTAATTTAGTATTGTCTACAAACTTTGTCACCTCACTGTTTGCCACTTGTTCCAGATTATTTATGCCCGGGTCTCAGTACAGATCTTTTGGGCACTCCACTATTTAACTCTTTCGACTGTGAAAACTGACAGTTTATTCCTACCCTTTGTTTCCTATCTTTTAATCAGTTTCTGATCCATGAGAGGATCTTCCTTCTTATCCCTCACTGCTTACTTTGCATAACAGTCTTTGGTGAGCAACCTTGTCAAAGGCTTTCTGAAAGTCCAAGTACACTATATCCATTGGATCACCCATGTCCACATGTTTGCTGACCCCCTAAAAAGGAATTTCAATAAATTGGTGAATAGCAGTAACTAACCAGTCATTTCCCCAGTTCTTTGCAGACGGTTTTGATACTGGCACACAAAGAAAGAAGTAAACAAAAAGGGGCATGCTAATTACAGTTGCATTCTATTATCATCCAAGAAAAAATAAACTAGTGTTGCCAAATAAAATTATTATTAGTATTGCACTTAGAGTCAAGAAGTGGGTTTTACTAGATACCCAAGGTTTTCCAGTTATTAGAGGTACCTGGCCTTTTGTCTCAGATTCCCCTGTATATCACAGGTGTGTGGATATCTTTTATAGCTGCATGCCTTGTTGTTTGTTGTTTCTAATATATAAACCCAAGAAAGTTTGTTAATGCAGTGTTATGATTTAGATTCGACATGAACAAAAATATGGAAATTCAGAGATTCTTTCCACAACAGCTGCAAATAAGCTTTCATGTCCATGTATAGTATTTTCTCTAAGTGTATCTAAAAAAATAATAATAACATTGCGTTAACATAGTTTTTGGCAGTTAACTTAACTTGTTTTCAGTATGAGCTAAGCATTGTTATTAACATTAGAAAAAAACCTGTGATTGCACATTGATTCAGATGATTATACACTGTAGATGTGTGTTGTGTGTTTATTTCAGTGTTCTCCACACGTGTATGGAGTTCCCCATTTAAATAAATGCACACAGTAATTGAAATGCTATAGAGCCTCACAAATTCTCGTTTTGCCAATGCACAAACCTGATAACTTTCACCAAAAACCTGGAGGCCTCACTTCAGATTTTAGCAAAGATTTAACAGCAGGGTGACTTAGGCTAGGTACGCGAATAGTGTAGCTGAAGTCGGCATATCTTAGATCGATTTACCTGGCCGTGAGGATGGCGGCGAGTCGACCGCTGCTGCTCCCCCGTCAACTCCGCTTCCGCCTCTCGTCGCGGTGGAGTTCCGGAGTTGATGGCAGAGTGATCGGGGATCGATTTTATTGCATCTACACTAGACGCGATAAATTGATTCCCAATAGATTGATCACTACCCTCCGATCCGGTGGGTAGTGTAGGCGTACCCTTAGTGATCAGAGCCTGCTTCTGAGATTTGCCCAGCATATTCTAGGAGGTGCTGTGTGGCCTCAGCTCCCAGTGACTTATCCTCAGTGCCATTGAGGGCATGCAGTATTCTGCAGGAGTACTCATCATATCACAAAATCAGTCCCTAAGATTTCTACAAAGCATACTGTAGAGCAACAGCATAAGTAATCAACCTATGCCTGTCAAAATAAATGAACCAATAGATTTTGTGATACTGTATCCTTGATTTTTTTTTAAAAAATTCATGATTACTGGTGTATTTGCAAATTTTAGTAATCTGCAGTGAATCACCCAGCCATTAGTGCAAATTAACAAGGATTATGTGCCTGGACCATAGGACTGAGGGCCTGATGCAATGCACATTGATGTTAATGGAAAGAGTTCTATTGACTTTAGTGTGCTTTGGATCAGGTCCTCATTCGTAAGGAAAATAATGTACCATACATACCTAGTGGGCTTTTCTCATTTATTTTTAACTTTTCAAACAGTTCTTTTCTTAAATTGCCAATACCTGCATTCTGAGATTGAATTTTTAAAATGAAACAGTTTGAGCCATCCAAGCACATGCAAAAAGCAACAGAAAACACCTTTTCTGTCCATTCCCTCATGTCCCCTATCCTCCCAAGTTGGAAAAAATTCAGATTGGCTGAAGGAATTTCACCCAAACCTAAACATTATTTTGGAAGAAGGAAATGCATTTTTTTTCCCAGAAAGTTTCAAGCATCTGAGAATTGGGACTTCCGATGAAAGTTTTTCCTCAAATGTCACTGTGGGATTTCTACTACATTGTTAGTTCTGCTGTCCATGAGGCTTGTGCTTATCTGGAATAACTCTATTAAACCATTGTAGTTAAGCTAGTGTAAATTTAGATTAAGAGCAGAATTTGGTCCTGTGTAGTCTACTCTTGAGCCTCTTTAAGTGAAACAATTGATGGGATAAAGAAAAGTGATGCATATTAAAGGCCAAATTCTAGTCTCTGTTACACTGGTGCAACCTAGTGCAATCCAGAAGATTGCACTAATGTAACTGAGAAAAAGATTTGACCCAGTGTATTTAGCTTTTCTCATACCGTATATAGATCCTTGCTGATACTATAATTTTTCTCCTTCATTAGTTTTGGTGGTCTGTAGAAAACTTGCTGTTGGTCTGTGAATGGCTGGTTGGTCACATGGTCTTCTCCTTATTTCCATCCTGTTAAATCACAGGAAATATCAGATGACAGCACATTAAATACTTTCTTGATATTATTTTTCCATATAAGCAATTGCTATAGGGATGTTGTATGACCATGAATGGGTTCATGACAAGATGTGGTCCACACTATCTTCAGGAGCCCTTGTTCTACTTAATGTTTTATTATAGTGTGAATAATCCTTCTTATAAGCAGGAAAGTCCGTAATAACTAGAGAGGGGACTGAACAGGAACCCCACATTCAAACCTCTTTGGAATTCAGGCTTATTCCTAAAAACAGCCCTTTTGTGCCGACGGACACATGCACTATGTCTGACAAAAAAAAAAGATACTGTTTCTGGTAAGTGCATGCATGAATTTCTTACAGCTCAAGCAAATATTACTCTGGTTTGATTCAAAACCTTTCACCTGCCTAACTGAGCACTGACTACATAATCAGTGGGGAAATGAGACCTTCTTAAACTAAATTAATTTCCAGGATTATTTTTGCTGTTATCGAAGAATATTTTGTCATTAATGTATACCAGTGTTTAAAATGAAATAGAATACATGACATGATAGCCAAGACATTTTTGGTAACATTATAGCATTTCAATGTTAATTTGAAGCAATTAAAGGCCAGATCTCAAACAGATGAAAGCTCTGCATATGCAGTATTAGGAGACAAGTTATCTGAAACTGATTTCTAAAAAGCCACGAACTATCGATTGTGTTATTTGCAAGCATGGTTGTTATAAGTGTCTTCAATGCTATTCTGTTTTCCTGTTCTTAAAACAAAACAAAGCAATCTGGTGTTCACTGCTGTTTTCACTTAACTTTGCCGTTTCACTGTGCTGCCTTTTTGTGGCTAGAAGAGTGCAGGCCCCCAAGAAAGCTAACCACCCTCTTCCCCCAAAACAAAACCAAAAAGCAGTATATCGGATCCAATAAATGAAAAGTAAACTTGTGAATAAAGGGTAATAGTAGAAGTTAAAATAATGCATTTGAACTTCATAATCTTTGTTATTATGTAGTAACAGGTATCTCCATGATTGATGGTTTCATGTGTAAGGAGATGGGGGAGGGAAAGCCAGGCAGATTTTAGCCCCCTCAAACTGTTTCCTGGCTTTACATTTTAAATAACTTCCTAGTCAAGGAATGTATTTTCTTCTCTGTTTTGCATTATTATAAGCTAAATATATTATGGCATACTGTTTACCTTGGTCCACATCTTTGAGACCTCTGTATGGCTCCCCACTCCAGGAATTTCACAAATAAATCACTGATCACTGTAGAAAGAAATCACAGCTAACATGAAGACAGATTGATTTTTGTGGTACCATGAGCTGGATTTACTACTGTTGGCTGTATATATGTGATGTATGTAGATCTATATAGTGCAACTTCTCACATAGTGCTTTTATTTTTAATGGACACTAATTAGTTTTTATTAATGCAATAGTGTTACAAAGAGATTTTGGATGTACAGAAGTGGTCTCTACATTCTATGATAAAACATTTCTGGTTATTATAGGGACATATATTGTTTACACACCTGCAAAAAAAAGGACACACTGTTAGTCTTTTGTTAATTTCTAGATAATTAAACATTTATTATCCATTTACCAATGAATAGATGTGATCTGTTTGCAATATCAAAGATGTACATAAAGCATCCAACTAAATATGAAGCTTTAATTAAAATACATCATTGTTTGTCATGGTTTAAGGCAAAAATTAAAAGCATTGCCAAATTAATCTTCAATCAAGAGTCCATTAATTAGCTCACCTTCTGTAAATGGGCTTCAGTTTGGTGACAGCTCACTAAAGGACCATTTAAATGAATACTTGATTGCATCAATCAGCAAAGGGGAAGAGAATTTGATTTGCTGCGGTTGTGCAGTAGTTCCTTCAAACTTACCCAACGTTTAATGAACACAGTGGATATTAAACTATTTTTAGGTGATGAATTCTTAAGATTACCATCCTAACCTAAGTTTCTTCTTGCTAAATATGAAGAGGATAGGTATAGCAGTGCCAAGGTTTCATGATCCTGAACAGCACATTGCGAAGGAATGTGCTTTATAACATAGTAATAAGCAGTTGCTTGAAATAACATCATAACTTTCCATGAGAAAAACGTTTTGAAAAATTATTGATTATATGATAATCTGTAGTAAAAAATTACTTTGCTTCTGTTATGAATTTAAAATATGAGGCCTTAAGTGGGTAGGTACTTAAGTAGTTTTGTGCTAGCAACATAAAATGTTTAGATCTCTAGACTAGGAGGGGATATCTGCCATGAAAATGACAAATTAAAGATGTTAGCTCCAGATTACGGTATATTTCTGTGTTGCTTTAGTACATTCAATAACAAGCCAGGCCCATCTAAAAGCTTAAAGACGAATGGACGCTGAGTTTGGCAGTAGAAGCTACTTTATCATGGTTTGTGATTCCCCTTTATGTTAATTAGCCTGTGTATTTCCTCTTGTATTATTTACATGTGCGTGCACCTTTTTGTGATTCTGTGTATGAAAATATTTGTATAAATAATATAGTTAAAAGTGCACTCTGGATTTACTATTGCAAAAGTTGGGCCATATAAATTTGATTAAACCCTCCTTTTGTTAGCATTTGGGCTAGCATTTAGCACCTGATGAAACGGAATGATTTGGATGCATTTTTTAATTACAAACTTATTTATTTAGCAGGACATTGTTTGCTTTTACAAATATATTCAGATACACAAATGCATTTGAAATGAAAGCATTAAAAGATAAGTAAAGCTAACAAAGAACAAGTTTGAAAGAGTAAAATGACATATTGCCTATTATGGTACTTTAAATTTACATGAATAGATTGGCCATTGGTAACCTTTCTGTCCCCCCAGTATAAATATGTCCATTTGTTTTGTATTATATATAGTGAGATTATTAACCAGTTATCTGTAATCAATATATTCTTTTGAATTAATTACTAAGCTTGTTCATGAATTTAAATTATTGAACTAACTCCAAGAGCATAACCTAAATTGAATTTATATTTATCTGTTAGGGAAACTGTACATTTTAGTTATCATTTGCCATGAGACAATAACCTTGTCCAGTGCTGTTACATTTATTACTTCCATCCTGCCAATTAAACCACAGAGATGTTGGGGTTTTGTTTTTTTTTAGTCATGGTGTTTGTATCAACATTTAATACAGATACAATAATCCAGTGTGAAGGAAAATCAGTTTTTTTCCTGTGCTGATTTGCATATGCATGTCAAATCTAGTGATGCCATTTTTTATGGTATTGAGGGGGGAAAAAAGACCTTTTCCCATGTTCTTAATACTGGAAGATTCTCATGTTCTGAATTTTCAGGTAGGGGTTAAAAAGAGGGGACACAGAAGAGGGAACATTTGCGGATTACACCGCTGATGCTAGCAACAGTCTGATACATTCTAATACAGTAAACTCTATCTGCCTTACTGTTATAATTGCATGTGTGCTCAAGGCTACTGTAGTTAGGCTACATTAAATCCCATTGTCAGTCAGGCTGCATAAGGCTCAGGAAGCTCAGAAGCTGGAGCTGGGCAATGTGATCTTACCCAAGAACAACTTCTCTGGCTGTTACTTACTTGTCTTGTCACAAAGGCAACATGAATGTGTACATAATGGGCACCCCTTCCATAAATTATGTTACTTGGTTTTCCTCCCCTGTACGACAGACGTGTTATACTTCAAAACAGACATAGTCCTAGTGAGCTAGATTTCCCACCCTTCTTTTAGCTAACTGCGTATGTCTATTTATTGTATTTACCAAAAGAAAAATCTAAATATCACCCAATGAATCTAAGTCATCAACCTATATATCACATATATGCATACATGTACAAGTTGTGTAGCATATACTTACCATGTATGATAAAATATACTATAGGAGATTTCAGAGAGCTTCTCTTAAACCAATTATCTAAGCAATTATCTGTGCTATTCAGTGAACTTTTGCATGCGGATGGTGTTCCTATGCTTTTGTGTTCATCAGTCTTGCGGCTTTGAGTTTTCTCAGGAAACGTTAGACAGACGGTTTTAAATTGTACAGAAAGAGAAAAAGGCTTTTTATAGAAAATTGTGTCTTTATTACAGGTAGCTAGTAAGTATTAATATCCTAAAAATCAGTGGGTAAAGTGCTGGTGTATAGGTGTAACTGAGCACAGAATTTGGCCCTGTGTGACTGCCTTCATTTTTGGGAGGTCTTCTTAAAGACTTGAAAACTGCAATCCTCTTTTGCCCAAACTACAGTACTAGGTATAAAATAAAACCCTGGGAGTACAGTGTTTGTATGAATTTGGGAAAGCCCGTTTGGCATTATAGAGGTTCTGTAACATAAGAAAGCAGCATAAACAAACTTTTCCCATTACACTTTGGAAGTATGTTGTTCTTCATCCCTTGTCATAAATACATACATGCTCTTCTTTTTTTGTAATGTTATGACTTGTTGGTTTTTACATGTGTAGCATGTCATATTAGAAATTCTTTAGTTCCTTTCTGTTGAAGTATAGTTGTGTATACTACTGAGCTTTCATTACCTGGACCATTAGCAATGAAGTCCATCTGGTGTTCCACACAAGCAGAAATGTGGAAATTAATGGCAGTATACTTTAAAAATGATTAAAATTGGGTTTGTATACTTCTAGTGCTCATTATATAAAACAATTTTAATTTTAGGAATGTAGCCTTTTTCTAGAAATAACCTTAGCATTATATGAAGAAAAGCCTTGCAAGGAATCATACAGTGATTTGTCTTTTATTAAAAAGTTTGTTGGTTTAGCATGACAATTTTCTTTTAGCTCATCCTGGTGGGAGGGCAGGAGGGTGGGAAACAAGACTAATACATTTAAAATATAGTAGTTGCCTTAAACCCCCCCAGTTACTTGCAAATCCTTGAAAAAAGTAAACCATGTGCTCCTGTACTGTCATATTTGATTTGGACTATATACTCACTGTTGTTTGAAGCTAACATGAAACGCAGTGTCTGCATGACCCATTTTAGCAGCCCATTATCATAATTTCACTGTCGTATGGCCACTGAGTTAATGTACTTACAAATGACAGAGAAAGTGTGTTACATGACCTTAGGGTTTTCAAAAATTAAATGACGTAGTAGGTCATATTTCAAAGAATGGTTAAAGAGAAGGGATTTATTTTTTTTGCACCTTAAAGTGTCACCGCTTATCATAGCAACAAGATATTTATTCTTTGCTAGACAAAAATATGAAAGGTTTAAGCTTTCTCAAATCTGGATTTCATACCTTAAATTATCATTTTTGGAGGATGCAAATGAATGTACACAGTGTACTTTTATTCATTTTTTTCACCTCCATCTTGTTCATGTTCATGACCTAATAATGTAAAAAAGGTTTTGCATTTGCTGATTTTATTTGATGTGAGGCCTTTATTTTTGGGTAATGTTTTTGATGATGTTTTCTTAGAGGGCAACACAGCAAGTACATTTACTCAAATCTACTATCCTGTGCTAGGGCTGTCTTATGGCTGATCATGTAATGTGATAGCTCTTGGAGTCATTGATTTGAAAAATGTTCTTTTAAAAATGGCTTTCTTGATTTGAGTTGAAACAAGATCCGAATGCAATTCTTAATTTAAGCAGGTGATATTGGCTTTTTATCAGTCCCCCATATTTCCCAAATTTTATGGTATCATGAACTTGCATTGCTGAAACCCACCATAATGAGTGATTGATGTTTCTTTCATCACATAAGGGGTTACATTGAGGGTAAACCACAGAGGCTATGATATATATCCAGTAAATGAGGAAACAGCAGAATAAACCACAAACATGTAGTCCAAGTGACATATCCTCACCTTTTCTCATAAAGTTTGGTATTGAAATCAACTTACTTACCTTTCTCTTATCCTTGCCAAGTTGGAAATCCTGTAGATTGCCCTCTATTTGAAGGGCCTCTCAGTGCTTCTTTTGTTGTTGTTAGAACATTTCTGTGAGTTAACAATAGGGTGACCAGATAGCAAATTGTGAAAAATTGGGACACTTTTTTCCCCCGGAGGGCGTGGGGTATAGTTGCATATAAAAGACAAAGCCCCTGATACCAGGATGCTCCCAATAATATTGGGGCATCTGATCAGCCTAGTTTACAAGCACTTCTTTTTTCTTAGTAATTGGCAGAGGTCTGGTTGATTATATGAAAAAGTCATTGTGATTAACACTCACTGGAAGTGAAAC